>NC_091201.1:1475705-1483205 GCF_040958095.1 Procambarus clarkii
GCACCTTACGACACTGGAAGACAGAAGAGTAAGGGGGGGAGACATGATCACAACCTACAAAATCCTCAGGGGAATCGACCGGGTAAACAAGGATGAACTATTCAACAATGGTGGGACGCGAACAAGGGGACACAGGTGGAAGCTGAGTACCCAAATGAGCCACAGAGACGTTAGAAAGAACTTTTTCAGTGTCAGAGTAGTTAGTAAATGGAATGCACTAGGAAGTGATGTGGTGGAGGCTGACTCCATACACAGTTTCAAATGTAGATATGATAGAGCCCAATAGGCTCAGGAATCTGTACACCAGTTGATTGACAGTTGAGAGGCGGGACCAAAGAGCCAGGGCTCAACCCCCGCAAGCACAATTAGGTGAGTAGGTGAGTACACACACACACACACACACACACACACACACACACACACACACACACACACACACACACACACACACACCTTACACTCATCCCCCAGGTCCCCATCGGAGTCCAGGTTCTCAGAACACGCGCCGTGCGCCGACCAGCCCTTACATTCCAGGGTGTTGCCCTGAACGACATTTGTGGTCGTTCAGTATGACGACCCCAGGACAGACCCCAGTGGACCCCCAGGACAGACCCCAGTGGACCCCCAGGACAGACCCCAGTGGACCCCCAGGACAGACCCCAGTGGACCCCCAGGACAGACCCCAGTGGACCCCCAGGACAGACCCCAGTGGACCCCAGGGCGTTTAAGGACAACCTCAGGCGACACCACTGGGCAAGAATAGAAGAATGAAGATGTCACCAGTAGTACTTGAACGACCCCATGACCCCCTGACCCCAGGCTCGCCTCCTGCTGAGGTCAAGCAGGGGATGGCAAAGGAGGTACTCACACCAGGCACTGCTGTCCTACCTGCTGGGAGCAGAAGTGTTTGGGCAGTGATGCGAGTCGTGACTTCAAAAATGTGCAACAAGTCTTGCTTGTGTGTTCGGGCGCAGTGCAGAGTTGATGAGCGGCTGGAAATGGTGGGCGTCAAAGGCGTGCTGGCAGCAACTGAAGTGAGGAAAAGATTGGATGCGTTCTATGGTGGCCACAAGCCTGGACGCCTGTCCGGGCTTAGGGGAGTAGAAGAACGCCCGGAACCCAGGCATTCCGTAGGGCTAATTCGGCTCAGCCAGCCCGACTGAGCCGCCAGTTGCATGCACAGTACACAAGAACTATCTGCTGTAGCTGTGCTGCACTGTTGTGCATCTCCCACAGCTACAACAAGCAGGAGATCTATTAATGATACACGTCTGAAGATCAGCAGTCACAACACCACAAGGAAGCTGAAGATATTACAGACATCTTAGAGAGCTGAAGTCAGCAACACACCACAAAGAATTGTTTCAGTGTCTGAGTAGTCAAAGAAATGTAACAAAATTAGGCAGTGATGTGGTGGAGACTGACTCCATACACAGTTTCAAGTGTAGATAAGATAGAGCCCAATAGGCTCAGGAACCTGTACACCAGTTGATTGACAGTTGAGAGGCGGGACCAAAGAGCCAGAGCTCAACCCCCGCCAGCACAACTAGGCCACTACAAGATGGGGCGTCTACACGGTGTGGTAGTCACACTCTGGCCAGTGACAGGTTTTTGGTCAATACATAACGACTGTGGCCAAGATCACTAACGACCTGCTAATCTGTTGATCCAATAATTGGGATAATGTCACATGTGCTGCATGGCTGGTGTGAGGCGCCGCCCCTCACCAGCCTGGCTACTGGTGCAGGAGTCTCCGCCTGTGTGCAGGCGCGGCCTTCACGCTCAACACTAATAGTGCAACATGGCACGAAAACATTCACATTCAACACTAATTACGATTCGTTACAGGAGGAGGAGGAGGGTAGGACACGGAGAAGAGGAGGAGGGTAGGACACGGAGAAGAGGAGGAGGAGGGTAGGACACGGAGAAGAGGAGGGTAGGACACGGAGGAGGTGAAGAAGGCAGTAAGGAAGACGGGCAGTACAACAGCCTGGTGGAACACACCAGGTGAGGGCGAAGGAGACCTGTGAATCCAGCAGCCTCTAGAAGCCAGTCAAGGGAAGACGAGCTCCAGACAAAGGCCATGAGGGAGGGAGGCATGAGGGAGGGAGGGATGAGGGAGGGAGGGAGGGAGGGAGGGATGAGGGAGGGAGGGAGGGAGGGATGAGGGAGAGAGGGAGGGAGGGAAGCCAAACACAAGAGGGGGCAAGGTTAGAGGCCAGCAAGCACGCAGGCACTAGAGGACAGGCCGTGCTGGCCACACAGACGGCTGCCCATGTAGGATAATGTTTACTTTTGTCATGGGAGCCTGCTAGCATGTTGTGTGGTGCTCTAGCTCTTGGCCTCCAGTCCAGTCTCACCAACTCGCCTCACCTGCTATATAATTCGCACCAAATATCAACATAATCCACAGTTAAATATAGTTTGAAGTGAATCATCAGCAGCAGAACCACCACCACCTACTTGTCTCTTGTCTACCTGTACTTGGTTCCGGGGATCAATGTCCACGCGGCCCGCTCTCTAACCAGGCTTCTGGTTGCTGGACTGGTCAACCAGGCTGTTGGACGCGGCTGCTCGCACCCTGGCGTATGAGTCACAGTCTGGTCGATCAGGTATCCTTTGGAGGTGTTTATCCAATTCACTCTTGAACACTGTGAGGGGTTGGCCAGTTATGTCCCTTATGTGTAGTGGAAGCGTGTTGAACAGTCTCGGGCCTCTGATGTTGATAGTTCTCTCTTGAACACTCTGAGGGGTCGGCCAGTTATGCCCCTTATGTGTAGTGGAAGCGTGTTGAACAGTCTCGGGCCTCTGATGTTGATAGTTCTCTCTTGAACACTGTGAGGGGTAGGCCAGTTATGTCCCTTATGTGTAGTGGAAGCGTGTTGAACAGTCTCGGGCCTCTGATGTTGATAGTTCTCTCTTGAACACTGTGAGGGGTAGGCCAGTTATGTCCCTTATGTGTAGTGGAAGCGTGTTGAACAGTCTCGGGCCTCTGATGTTGATAGTTCTCTCCTGAACACTGTGAGGGGTCGGCCAGTTATGCCCCTTATGTGTAGTGGAAGCGTATTGAACAGTCTCGGGCCTCTGATGTTGATAGTTCTCTCTTGAACACTGTGAGGGGTTGGCCAGTTATGTCCCTTATGTGTAGTGGAAGCGTGTTGAACAGTCTCGGGCCTCTGATGTTGATAGTTCTCGAACACTGTGAGGGGTCGGCCAGTTATGTCCCTTATGTGTAGTGGAAGCGTGTTGAACAGTCTCGGGCCTCTGATGTTGATAGTTCTCTCTTGAACACTGTGAGGGGTCGGCCAGTTATGTCCCTTATGTGTAGTGGAAGCGTGTTGAACAGTCTCGGGCCTCTGATGTTGATAGTTCTCTCTTGAACACTGTGAGGGGTCGGCCAGTTATGTCCCTTATGTGTAGTGGAAGCGTGTTGAACAGTCTCGGGGCTCTGATGGTGATAGTTCTCTCTTGAACACTGTGAGGGGTCGGCCAGTTATGTCCCTTATGTGTAGTGGAAGCGTGTTGAACAGTCTCGGGCCTCTGATGTTGATAGAGTTCTCTCTCAGAGTACCTGTTGCACCTCTGCTCTTCAACGAGTACTATGCTCTGCTATTCAATGATACAGTGCTATAGTTTGTAACCTTGTCTCTGTCCGATATGAGAATGAGAAAAAGTACGGTAGAAAGCACAGTACCCTGGAGGGGGAGGGGAGAGATTGGGGTGCACCAGAGAAAGCACAGTACCCGTGAGGATTGTGCTTTTCACAGTGGATGACCCTGATTTAACTAGCTTTTTCCATTATTGATGAAGATAGAATTCCAGTAGTGAGGGCCTGGGGCATGCTGTCTCTGGCTGCTTCACAGTCCTGGGGGGTGACAGCTGATACATGGTTCCATGAAAGACCTGGATAAATTCTGGTTCGGTAACAGGGTTATTGATTAGTGGGGACCAATTACCGCGAAACGTGGTGGAGGTGATTGTTTCAAGCGTGGGTTGGACATTTGTATGAGTGGGATACCTGGTTGGTTGATACCTGCTTGATAGGGTTCTGGGAGTTCTTCTACTGCCCAAGCCCGGCCCGAGGCCAGGCTTGACTTGTGAGAGTTTGGTCCACCAGGCTGTTGCTTGGAGCGGCCCGCAGGCCCACATACCCACCACAGCCCGGTTGATCCACCAGGCTGTTGCTTGGAGCGGCCCGCAGGCCCACATACCCACCACAGCCCGGTTGGTCCACCAGGCTGTTGCTTGGAGCGGCCCGCAGGCCCACAGACCCACCACAGCCCGGTTGGTCCACCAGGCTGTTGCTTGGAGCGGCCCGCAGGCCCACATACCCACCACAGCCCGGTTGGTCCACCAGGCTGTTGCTTGGAGCGGCCCGCAGGCCCACAGACCCACCACAGCCCGGTTGGTCCACCAGGCTGTTGCTTGGAGCGGCCCGCAGGCCCACATACCCACCACAGCCCGGTTGGTCCACCAGGCTGTTGCTTGGAGCGGCCCGTAGGCCCACATACCCACCACAGCCCGGATGATCCGAAACTTCTTAGAAAACTATCTAGTTTTCTCTTGATGTCCACGGTTGTTCCGGCAATATTTCTTATAGTCGCTGGGAGGTCGCCGGATTGGGTGGTTATTAATAGGAACTGCCTCGTATGGGCTAATAGGCCTTCTGCAGATACCTTTATTCTTATCTTCTTATGTTGGTGTCACATTCATAAAGAATTCGTTTAAATCATTTATCTTCAGTGTGGTTCAGGGGTTCACTGAAAACGGAATCGTCCTCAGTACTTCACTCACTTCTTTCATGTCATTTGTGAAAGTTCCATCACCCCTTGTGCAGCGGTACGATGCTGGCTCCAGTTTTTGTACTATATTTTGAATTGGGGGAAAGGGATTTGAGGTGCCTTTTTATTTCACGGATGGCCTTTTGCTCTCCCCCTCCCTCCCTCTCCCTCTCTTCCCCTCCCCCTCCCCCTCTCTTCTTCTCCCTCTTTCCCCCCCCGGTTTTTTTTTGGGAGTAAAGAGGAAGGAGAGGCATAGGTGAAGGGAAGTATAGAAGTGGGAAATACAGTGAGAGGTATGAAAGCAGGCGGGCTGTCCGCCTTGCTGACACCATGTGTGGGTGTTGGCAGCTAAGCTAAGCTGGCTCCCTCTTGTCAGGGAGCTGTGAGTGTGTGAGAGGTTCTTCACATGTGTTTCACCATATATGGATGTCTATAGATGAATACTGTGTAGCATTCATATATACACACTCCGATGCTTCCACACATGTTATTCTGTTTAAGGCTCTTTATTTTATTATTATTATTTATCGAGTTGTCATACATATTATTTATCGAGTTGTTCATATATACACATATATGAACTGTTCATATATATACATATATAACTCATCTGGGGATTATATACTGTGGGGCGGGGTTTTCGTCCAGAGAATCGAGGCTCTTGGGCCACCAGCTGTGGGAGTGGGGCGTCTCATCTTGGGCCACCAGCTGTGGGAGTGGGGCGTCTCATCTTGGGCCACCAGCTGTGGGAGTGGGGCGTCTCATCTTGGGCCACCAGCTGTGGGAGTGGGGCGTCTCATCTTGGGCCACCAGCTGTGGGAGCGGGGCGTCTCATCTTGGAGTAATGTTTCTAACATTGGGTCCTCTAACATTAGGATGGTGTTCCACACCCTGATGGCTTGGTGATGTAGTCTGATGTTTAGTGGCTGTGTGTTCAGGAGTTCCTGGAGCTCCTGGATTGTCTGATCATATGGTGGACGGTGTTTGGCTGCTCTCCTTAGCGCCTTATTTTCCCCCCTCCCCTCCCTCTCTCTCTCTCCCTCTCTCTTTCTCTCTCTCTCTCTCTCTCTCTCTCTCTCCCTCTCTCTTTCTCTCTCTCTCTCTCCCTCTCTCTTTCTCTCTCTCCCTCTCTCTTTCTCTCTCCCCCTCTCTCTCCCCCTCTTCCTCCCTCCCTCTCCCTCTCTCCCTCCCTCTCCTGGGGTTAATGTTTCTTACAACTTCAGGAATCAAAGCCTTAAAGAGCCGGGGTGAAAGTAGCCTAGACCAGCAACCACAAGCCCCAGAGAGCCAACACTTGTGCAGTGAACGAAGACATATGAAACAAACCGGAGGGGACAAGAGACTTGGTCAGCTCTTCACAGATAATAAGGAACTAATACACACACATTACAACCTCAACAACAACACAGGTCGGCGTCTCTCTCAGGCTGAAAAACAAACACATTCTCCAATAATGTGTATATAACACGTGAATATAATATATTCGTCAACACTTGGGACAGTTATTGGGGGTGACACATCCTCCCCCCCCAGCCCCCCCAGAACACCAAAAGAGCCCCCCTCCCCCCCCCCCAGGACACCAAAAGAGCCCCCCCCCTGTCAACACCCCCACAATGCACAGACATTAAGTACAAGAGCCGCCACAGACTGTAATATGACGCGCTGAGATGAACCCGTCCTCTTACTAATTATGGCGCTTTGTAAGACGGACGGGTGGCTGAGACGGGCGTTGCTGAGACGGACGGGTGACTGAGACGGGCGTTGCTGAGACAGACGGAATATGTTGACCAGACCACACACTACAAAGTGAAGGGACGACGACGTTTCGGTCAGTCCTGGACCATTCTCACAATCGACTTCGAGTCCAGGACGGACCGAAACGTCGTCGTCCCTTCACCTTCTAGTGTGTGGTCTGGTCAACGTGTATAGACTTCGTATCTCCAAGCACAGACGTTCGCATTGAACACAATCAAGACATGAACGGCATCTTACAAGAACACTACGAATCTCTGTTTAGCAGAGCAATGGTTGCAGAGAGAGTTGATACAACGGTTATCTTCTTGAGGTTATCTTGAGATGATTTCGGGGCTTTTTAGTGTCCCCGCGGCCCGGTCCTCGACCAGGCCTCCACCCCCAGGAAGCAACCCGTGACAGCTGACTAACACCCAGGTACCTATTTTACTGCTAGGTAACAGGGGCATAGGGTGAAAGAAACTCTGCCCATTGTTTCTCGCCGGCGCCTGGGGTCGAACCCAGGACCACAGGATCACAAATCCAGCGTGCTGTCTGCTCGGCCGACCGGCTCCCCTGGTTGATACCTGGTTGATACCTGGTTGATGGGGTTCTGGGAGTTCTTCTACTCCCCAAGTCCGGCCCGAGGCCAGGCTCGACTTGTGAGAGTTTGGTCCACCAGGCCCTGGTGGTGGTTTGGTCCCCTGGTGATGATGAGACATTCCGCACACTAAGTCCTATGCCGGATATTACAAGGACACTGCAACCCGCTACCTACTGGCAGAAGGAAACATACAATATGGTGTTGTATTCAACTACAGGGCCACTTCCCTGGAATTTATTGTATATAAAGTACAAAACTCCACAGGCACGGACACACTGTATAATACACTACCCCCCTACCACTGGTCGGGGGGGGGGGGGGTGTTGTAGACTACATAACTATACAACCAAACTGGCCGTGACGTCACACCAGGAAGATCTCTCG
>NC_091201.1:1485705-1488205 GCF_040958095.1 Procambarus clarkii
ACCTGCAGGGCAGTTCCCCACCTCCCTCGTTAGCCTTTAAGCACCCCAAGGTAGTGCTGAACCAGTCACTGTCACCGTCCATGAAACATTGCGTAGTTGCCAAGGTCACTGTCGTCACTGTATGGTGCCAAGGTCACTGTCATCACTGTATGATGCCAAGGTCATTGTCCTCACTGTATGGTGCCAAGGTCACTGTCCTCACTGTATGGTGCCAAGGTCACTGTCCTCACTGTATGGTGCCAAGGTCACTGTCCTCACTGTATGGTGCCAAGGTCACTGTCCTCACTGTATGGTGCCAAGGTCACTGTCCTCACTGTATGGTGCCAAGGTCACTGTCCTCACTGTATGGTGCCAAGGTCACTGTCCTCACTGTATGGTGCCAAGGTCACTGTCCTCACTGTATGGTGCCAAGGTCACTGTCCTCACTGTATGGTGCCAAGGTCACTGTCCTCACTGTATGGTGCCAAGGTCACTGTCCTCACTGTATGGTGCCAAGGTCACTGTCCTCACTGTGTGGTGCCAAGGTCACTGTCCTCACTGTATGGTGCCAAGGTCACTGTCCTCACTGTATGGTGCCAAGGTCACTGTCCTCACTGTATGGTGCCAAGGTCACTGTCCTCACTGTATGGTGCCAAGGTCACTGTCCTCACTGTATGGTGCCAAGGTCACTGTCCTCACTGTATGATGCCATGGGTCACTGTCCTCACTGTATGGTGCCAAGGTCACTGTCCTCACTGTATGGTGTCAAGGTCACTGTCGTCACTGTATAGTGCCAAGGTCACTGTCGTCACTGTATAGTGCCAAGGTCACTGTCCTCACTGTATGGTGCCAAGGTCACTGTCCTCACTGTATGGTGCCAAGGTCACTGTCCTCACTGTATGGTGCCAAGGGTCACTGTCCTCACTGTATGGTGCCAAGATCACTGTCCTCACTGTATGGTGCCAAGGTCACTGTCCTCACTGTATGGTGTCAAGGTCACTGTCCTCACTGTATGGTGTCAAGGTCACTGTCCTCACTGTATGGTGCCATGGTCACTGTCCTCACTGTATGGTGCCATGGTCACTGTCCTCACTGTATGGTGCCATGGTCACTGTCCTCACTGTATGGTGCCATGGTCACTGTCCTCACTGTATGGTGCCAAGGTCACTGTCCTCACTGTATGGTGCCAAGGTCACTGTCCTCACTGTATGGTGCCAAGGTCACTGTCCTCACTATATGGTACCAAGGTCACTATGGTGCCAAGGTCACTGTCCTCACTGTATGGTGCCAAGGTCACTGTCGTCACTGTATGGTGCCAAGGGTCACTGTCGTCACTGTATGGGGCCAAGGGTCACTGTCCTCACTGTATGGTGCCAAGGGTCACTGTCGTCACTGTATGGGGCCAAGGGTCACTGTCCTCACTGTATGGGGCCAAGGGTCACTGTCCTCACTGTATGGTGCCATGGTCACTGTCCTCACTGTATGGGGCCAAGGGTCACTGTCCTCACTGTATGGGGCCAAGGGTCACTGTCCTCACTGTATGGGGCCAAGGGTCACTGTCCTCACTGTATGGGGCCAAGGGTCACTGTCCTCACTGTATGGGGCCAAGGGTCACTGTCCTCACTGTATGGGGCCAAGGGTCACTGTCCTCACTGTATGGGGCCAAGGGTCACTGTCCTCACTGCATAGTGCCATGGTCACTGTCCTCACTGTATGGTGCCAAGGTCACTGTCGTCACTGTATGGGGCCAAGGTTCGGGGGATCGAGCACCGAGCCTGTACGATGCATGGCCGTCGCTCTACTAATCCACTAGTGGTTACCTTGAGATGATTTCGGGGCTTAGCGTCTCCGGGGCCCAGTCCTCGGCCAGGCCTCCTATACTTTACCAACAAAACTGGAAACATTCTCGTTAACCGCCCTCTCCTGGGTTCGAAAACTCCCAGGGCCTGTGGATATGTGGGTCTGCGGGCCGCTCCAAGCAACAGCCTGGTGGACCAACCGGGCTGTGGTGGATATGTGGGCCTGCGGGCCGCTCCTAGCAACAGCCTGGTGGACCAACCGCGCTGTGGTGGGTATGTGGGCCTGCGGGCCGCTCCCAGCAACAGCCTGGTGGACCAACCGGGCTGTGGTGGGTATGTGGGCCTGCGGGCCGCTCCCAGCAACAGCCTGGTGGACCAACCGGGCTGTGGTGGGTATGTGGGCCTGCGGGCCGCTCCCAGCAACAGCCTGGTGGACCAACCGGGCTGTGGTGGGTATGTGGGCCTGCGGGCCGCTCCAAGCAACAGCCTGGTGGACCAAACTCTCACAAGTCTTCCCTGGCCTCGGGCCGGGCTTGGGCAGTAGAAGAACTTCCAGAACTCCATCAACCAGGCTGTTGGAGGCCGCAGCTGGCATCCTGACGGATAGCCCGGTTGATCACAAGTCTAGCTGGGAGCTTTAAGGTCAAGATATCAAGAGCAGATGATATCGTATCATAGCCAGCGCGCCACCAATCCCTCCTTGATATCTTCCTCCTTCCAAT
>NC_091201.1:1493205-1512936 GCF_040958095.1 Procambarus clarkii
CACCACCCTTTTGTAACACCACCCTAAAGTGTACCACTATAATGGAACACAAAAAAATGGTTACTAATGTAAACACTACTTATCCTGAGTAACACTTCCTCATCGGTTGCACTTGATAACACTGTTATGAGCTGACATATGATGGTTACACCGGAACCAAAGGTACACTGCCAATAAGGAAATGCTAACACAGAGATTAAATACGCTGCCACCATCTGCCTTTGACCATTGAAACTATATCAAGCAACGAGGCAAGAAACATTGCTTGACTTGGAGAGTACTTCTATGACTGTCATTAATTATGAAAACGGTTGTCAGCCACTATATCCAAAAAGGCTAAGAGGATTCAACAATTGACACAGACGGGAAATTTCACGTAAGTTTATTGAGACCAAAATTATGTCAATCACCAATTATAAATCCTACCCTAACACTGGCAAAAAGTTAAGAAATTTGGACATGGAACAAAAACTCAGAGATCACACACATTACCTTAAGCTATCTGTCTCTCCCTGGCTGAGATGTTCTTCACAGCCCCGCTCTCGATCCCGGTGTACCGCACTCTGACTCTCTAAGTCCCTAAAGGACCTCTATATACAACCCCCACAGGGGGAGGGGAGATCTGCTGTTGCTACCCACCAAGAGTGTACAAACACTCAAGAAATATTTCAAAAAGCTTGTTTGACATTCACCATACACTCTTCAAGAGAGGAGTTATTAATTACATGTGACTGACCTCTGACCTGGCCAAAAGGGGGAGATCCAGGGATGTTTACACATAAGAATCTGGAGTCTAATTTCCTTGCATGAAATATTACATACTTGAAACTATGCTGACTAAGACTAAGCCAGGAATCTTTAATCAATATACAAGATAAACCGGAGGTCATCTGGGCTGACCTCTTGGAGAAGGCTTCCCTGGGTGTGAACTCTAAGGGGGGGGAGGTCCTGGGTGTTACAAGTGTTCTCTGATTGTGCCTATGGCACCTCTACTCTTCACTGGTTCTATTCTGCATTTCCTTCCGTACCTTTCGCTCCAGTATGTTGTTATTCTACTGTGCAAATTTGGGACCTGGCCCTCCAGTATCTTCCATGTATATATTATTTGATACCTTTCTCGTCTCCTTTCCAGAGAGAACATTTTGAGAGCTTTGAGATGGTCCCAATAGTTTAGATGTTTTATCGTGTCTATGCGTGCCGTATATGTTCTCTGTATTCCCTCTAATTCAGCAATCTCTCCTGCTCTGAAGGGGGAAGTGAGTACCGAGCAGTACTCAAGACGGGACAGCACCAGTGATTTAAATAGTATTAACATTGCTGTGGGATCTCTGGATGTGAACGTTCTCATAATCCATCCTATCATTGTCCTGGCCGCCGCCGCTATATTTAACCTGCTTGACGGGGTTCTGGGAGTTCTTCTGCTCCCCAAGACCGGCCTGATTTGTGAGAGTTTGGTCCACCAGGCTGTTGCTTGGAGCGGTCCGCAGGCCCACATACCCACCACAGCCTGGTTGGTCCACCAGGCTGTTGCTTGGAGCGGCCCGCAGGCCCACATGCCCACCACAGCCCGGTTGGTCCACCAGGCTGTTGCTTGGAGCGGCTCGCAGGCCCACATACCCACCACAGCCCGGTTGGTCCACCAGGCTGTTGCTTGGAGCGGTCCGCAGGCCCACATACCCACCACAGCCCGGTTGGTCCACCAGGCTGTTGCTTGGAGCGGCCCGCAGGCCCACATACCCACCACAGCCCGGTTGGTCCACCAGGCTGTTGCTTGGAGCGGCCCGCAGGCCCACACACCCACCACAGCCCGGTTGGTCCGGCCCTTTTTTTTTAGAATATATATTTAGAATATATCAGTACATATATTTGCTAGGTTATGTTCACTAAATGTCAGGAGGTCAGACATCATTACTCCCAGATCTTTTGCCTGTTGCTTTCCTTCTATGAGTAGATCTGTGTCATACAGGGATGTGGGGGTTACGGTGGTAGAGGTAGATCTGTGTCATACAGGGATGTGGGGGTTACGGTGGTAGAGGTAGATCTGTGTCATACAGGGATGTGGGGGTTACGGTGGAAGAGGTGGTAATTGTCCCCCCCCCCCACTACCAGTGCCGCTCCTCCACTACCACAGGGCCGCTTCTCCACTACCACAGGGCCGCTCCACCACTACCAGTGCCGCTCCTCCACTACCACAGGGCCGCTCCTCCACTACCACAGGGCCGCTCCTCCACTACCACAGGGCCGCTCCTCCACTACCACAGTGCCGCTCCTCCACTACCACAGGGCCGCTTCTCCACTACCACAGGGCCGCTCCACCACTACCAGTGCCGCTCCTCCACTACCACAGGGCCGCTCCTCCACTACCACAGGGCCGCTCCTCCACTACCACAGTGCCGCTCCTCCACTACCACAGTGCCGCTCCACCACTACCACAGTGCCGCTCCACCACTACCACAGTGCCGCTCCACCACTACCACAGTGCCGCTCCACCACTACCACAGTGCCGCTCCACCACTACCACAGTGCCGCTCCTCCACTACCACAGTGCCGCTCCACCACTACCACAGTGCCGCTCCACCACTACCACAGTGCCGCTCCACCACTACCACAGTGCCGCTCCACCACTACCACAGTGCCGCTCCACCACTACCACAGTGCCGCTCCACCACTACCACAGTGCCGCTCCACCACTACCACAGTGCTCCACCACTACCACAGGGCCGCTCCACCACTACCACAGGGCCGCTCCACCACTACCACAGTGCCGCTCCACCACTACCACAGTGCCGCTCCACCACTACCACAGTGCCGCTCCACCACTACCACAGTGCCGCTCCACCACTACCACATTGCCGCTCCACCACTACCACAGTGCCGCTCCACCACTACCACAGTGCCGCTCCACCACTACCACAGTGCCGCTCCACCACTACCACAGTGCTCCACCACTACCACAGTGCCGCTCCACCACTACCACAGTGCTCCACCACTACCACAGTGCTCCACCACTACCACAGGGCCGCTCCACCACTACCACAGTGCCGCTCCACCACTACCACAGTGCCGCTCCACCACTACCACAGTGCCGCTCCACCACTACCACAGTGCCGCTCCACCACTACCACAGGGCCGCTCCACCACTACCACAGTGCTCCACCACTACCACAGTGCTCCACCACTACCACAGTGCCGCTCCACCACTACCACAGTGCCGCTCCACCACTACCACAGTGCCGCTCCACCACTACCACAGTGCCGCTCCACCACTACCACAGTGCCGCTCCACCACTACCACAGTGCCGCTCCACCACTACCACAGTGCCGCTCCACCACTACCACAGTGCCGCTCCACCACTACCACAGTGCCGCTCCACCACTACCACAGTGCCGCTCCACCACTACCACAGTGCCGCTCCACCACTACCACAGTGCCGCTCCACCACTACCACAGTGCCGCTCCACCACTACCACAGTGCCGCTCCACCACTACCACAGTGCCGCTCCACCACTACCACAGTGCCGCTCCACCACTACCACAGTGCCGCTCCACCACTACCACAGTGCCGCTCCACCACTACCACAGTGCCGCTCCACCACTACCACAGTGCCGCTCCACCACTACCACAGTGCCGCTCCACCACTACCACAGTGCCGCTCCACCACTACCACAGTGCCGCTCCACCACTACCACAGTGCCGCTCCACCACTACCACAGTGCCGCTCCACCACTACCACAGTGCCGCTCCACCACTACCACAGTGCCGCTCCACCACTACCACAGTGCCGCTCCACCACTACCACAGTGCTCCACCACTACCACAGTGCCGCTCCACCACTACCACAGTGCCGCTCCACCACTACCACAGTGCCGCTCCACCACTACCACAGTGCCGCTCCACCACTACCACAGTGCCGCTCCACCACTACCACAGTGCTCCACCACTACCACAGTGCCGCTCCACCACTACCACAGTGCCGCTCCACCACTACCACAGTGCTCCACCACTACCACAGTGCCGCTCCACCACTACCACAGTGCTCCACCACTACCACAGTGCTCCACCACTACCACAGTGCTCCACCACTACCACAGTGCTCCACCACTACCACAGGGCCGCTCCACCACTACCACAGGGCCGCTCCGAGCCATCTCAAGGCTCGCCAGTGTAAGAGATATCATTAAGGATGGCCTTATATTACCGTCCGTCTCAGGTTAAGAACCACAGCCAACCAGACACTACCACTTGTCCACCACACGGACCAGACAACCACTCCTCCTCTCACTATCCACTCACTACACCAAATTATTGGGCATGCTTAACATTTTTCAATCTGTATTCTCTTGAGCGCAGGCGGGAGAGATACATAATAATTTACACGTGGAAAATATTAGAGGGGCTGGTCCCAAACCTGCACACAGAAATAACACCACATGAGACCAGAAGGCATGGCAGGATGTGCAGAATACCCCCGTTGGAGAGCAGAGGTGCAACAGGTACTCTGAGAGAGAACTGTCAACATCAGAGGCCCGAGACTGTTCAACACGCTTCCACTATACATAAGGGACATAACTGGCCGACCCCTCACATTGTTCAAGAGAGAGCTATCAACATCAGAGGCCCGAGAGTGTTCAATACGCTTCCACTACACATAAGGGGCATAACTGGCCGACCCCTCACAGTGTTCAAGAGAGAACTATCAACATCAGAGGCCCGAGACTGTTCAACACGCTTCCACTACACATAAGGGGACATAACTGGCCGACCCCTCACAGTGTTCAAGAGAGAACTATCAACATCAGAGGCCCGAGACTGTTCAACACGCTTCCACTACACATAAGGGACATAACTGGCCGACCCCTCACAGTGTTCAAGAGAGAACTATCAACATCAGAGGCCCGAGACTGTTCAACACGCTTCCACTACACATAAGGGACATAACTGGCCGACCCCTCACAGTGTTCAAGAGAGAACTATATTAGTTCTCTCTTGAGATCTTAATTTAAGATAAAAGATATATTAGAGATCTTAAAGACAGAACAACTTGGTCGTAATTATATATATATATATATTATATATTATATATGGTCGAAGAAGATGATTGAGAAAGTAAAGTCTCCGGGCTTGTGTGGAGGTGAAATATGGGACGCATGAAACACAGACATTGGTGAACCATAGTGTGGATGGCGGGCCTCGTTCGAGACCCATCTTAGAAGTCCGTCCTCGTACTCCTGACAGTCGCTGGCCTTATTCCTAAACCTTCAATTGAAGAACACAGAGAAAATGTTACATTCTTTCCTGAAGGGAAAGTTATATTAATCCACAAACCAACATAACCATTTTCTCAGGCATAGGCCTATCGCTGACCACTCAAACTTTGCCAGAAACATCAGCTTGATTTGTAGTGAATCTCTTAGGAGCACTGGATGCTAAAGATGGTGCAGGAGGTCTATACGATAGTGTAATGCACTCAGTGGTGATACCTCCCAGCTGGCAGCATGTCAGTGTTTAGGAAGGCCGGGTATCACGAGGGTATCAAGCGGGTACCAGGCGGGTATCAAGCGGGCATCAAGCGGGCATCACGCGGGTATCAAGCAGTCACAAAGAGATAGTTTGAGAATTTAAATCCTGTTAAAAACTGATCACAGGTTCAGCAGTTGTGTTCATTGTCTGTTCATTGTGTGTGTGTGTTCCAGGCTCTCTCCTGAATCTGTTCATGTAAGCTACAGAGGCTGAGCAAAGTTAGGTTCACTTTTCAAATTTGTTCCATTAATTTGTTCCAATAATCCTTTCAAATTTGTTCCAATAATTAGGTTATTTGTTGTCTCAGAGCTTTCATAATACATTTACTACCTGGGTTGTACCTGAATGAGGTTCTGGGGTTGTCCCACTTGTTTGTAAGGCCGGCCGGGGCCTGACTTGTGACCAGTAATACAGGCGTGATATAATGCATTGGTCTACGTCCTGGACTCATAATCCCGGGTTCGATCCCCGGCAGGAACAGAACATGGAAGTGCGACTCCCCGAACAGAAGATGAGTGAGGCCATCCTGCTGTTTAGACAGGAGTGGTCGTGACCTTGTGGACTAGCGTACATATACGGACCTAATGGACCACTTGAAAGCAGAAATTGGTTATCTTGAATTTGGACGAACGGAGAAAGGTTTAGTATTTATGTATCTTGAGGTTATCTTGAGATGATTTCGGGGCTTTAGTGTCCCCGCGGCCCGGTCCTCGACCAGGCCTCCACCCCCAGGAAGCAGGCCGTGACAGCTGACTAACTTCCAGGTACCTATTTACTGCTAGGTAACAGGGGCGTTCAGGGTGAAAGAAACTTTGCCCATTTGTTTCTGCCTCGTGCGGGAATCGAACCCGCGCCACAGAATTACGAGTCCTGCGCGCTATCCACCAGGCTACGAGGCCCCATGTAGGCAATGAAACCTAACTACCCTAGGCCTAATATCTTTACTTGCCACAGGTAAACACAGGCGCCATTCCTTCCCTCCGTCCCATCCCAAATCCTTATCCTGACCCCGTCCCAGTGCTATATAGTCGGAATGACTTGGCGCTTTCCCCTTGATAATTCCCTTCCCGCTAGGCCTAATACAGTCCATATATGTGCTATACTAAGCCTAGGAATGTGTCTTTTTGGTTTTGAGTTTTATTTTTTTCTGGGGTAGGGGGGGGGGGGGAATAAAGTGAATAGTACCAAATTGTACTGTTTGACTGTGCATTGGGTGCTTGTAGGCCCACAGTGTACTGTGTCGGGGGGGGGGGGTGGCGGGGGTGTGCATAAAGAGGTTAAAGTCTTAACCTTGATCTCCTGTAGTTCATTGACCTACATCAGCGTGTGAGGGGGAGGGATGGGGGGGTCCGTGCATACCAGCCCTCACCCTTCTTGGTGAGCATGCTGTACCGGTTCCTGCCTCCCCCGCCCCCCCCCCTCACCTCCCTCGCCCCCCTTCCCCTGTCTCTTCACCCTTTTCTCTGACTCCTCTTTTGCTTCTCCTCCTCCTCCTCTCTCACCACCCTCCCTCACCCTTCCTCATTCTTCTCTATTAATCCTTTCTCCTCCCTCCTCACCCCCCCCCCCCTGCCTCCTGGCCCCTTCCCCCCCCCTCAGGTCTCCACCCACGCATGGCACGCGGCAACACGAACATTTCAACATGGCGGCTGGAGCTACTAGATGCGGTGCTCGGGAATACCCGGTTACCTTGCGGTGATTTCGGGGCTCAACGTCCCCGCGGTCCGGTCGTCGACCTGGCCTCCTGGTTGCTGGACTGGTCAACTAGGTGGACGCGGCTGCTCGCAGCCTGACGTACGAGTCACAGTCTGGTTGATCAGGTATCCTTTGGAGGTGCTTATCCAGTTCTCCCTTGAGGGTGGCCTCAAGGTAACACTGTGAGGGGTCGGCCAGTTATGTCCCTTATGTGTAGTGGAAGCGTGTTGAACAGTGTCGGGCCTCTGATGTTGATAGTTCTCTCTTGAACACTGTGAGGGGTCGGCCAGTTATGCCCCTTATGTGTAGTGGAAGCGTGTTGAACAGTCTCGGACCTCTGATGTTGATAGTTCTCTCTTGAACACTGTGAGGGGTCGGCCAGTTATGCCCCTTATGTGTAGTGGAAGCGTGTTGAACAGTCTCGGGCCTCTGATGTTGATAGTTCTCTCTTGAACACTGTGAGGGGTCGGCCAGTTATGTCCCTTATGTATAGTGGAAGCGTGTTGAACAGTCTCGGGCCTCTGATGTTGATAGTTCTCTCTTGAACACTGTGAGGGGTCGGCCAGTTATGTCCCTTATGTGTAGTGGAAGTGTGTTGAACAGTCTCGGGCCTCTGATGTTGATAGTTCTCTCTTGAACACTGTGAGGGGTCGGCCAGTTATGTCCCTTATGTGTAGTGGAAGCGTGTTGAACAGTCTCGGGCCTCTGATGTTGATAGTTCTCTCTTGAACACTGTGAGGGGTCGGCCAGTTATGTCCCTTATGTGTAGTGGAAGCGTGTTGAACAGTCTCGGGCCTCTGATGTTGATAGTTCTCTCTCTCGGAATATCGACTGCACCTCTGCTCTTTGAGAACTTGCTAACCTGGAGAGCGTGCAGAGATCCTCTACTGCCAGAATCCACTCAATAAACCATCTAAATTATTGAGAAGGACTAAGATTGTTCAATCAGTATTCCTCAGAGCGGGAGAGTTACGTAATAATATTTATTACCCGTGGAAGATATTAGAGCGGCTGGTCCCAAACCTGCACACAGAACTATATCGTCTGTGGAGGGTTGAGAGCAGCGACTCTCTGTCTGTGGAGGGTTGAGAGCAGCGACTCTCTGTCTGTGGAGGGTTGAGAGCAGCGACTCTGTGTCTGTTGAGGGTTGAGAGCAGCGACTCTCTGTCTGTGGAGGGTTGAGAGCAGCGACTCTGTGTCTGTGGAGCCTCAGAGGAGCGACCCGCGGTGAGACGGCCCACGCCAGTCCTAGATTAAGGTCAATGGAACACGGGTGAAGGACAGGCTGTTGTTGTTGGCATCTTGTGTCGTGACCTGTCTCTGAGGTTTACCCCCAAGTATACCTGTATAGTGGGTGAGGGGTCAAGCTTGTTTGATCGACAAAGCTGTTATTTACAGCAGCTTGCAGAAGGAACCTCTCTCTCTTGAATACATCCACCTTTGTTCCAGCAATATTTCTAATGCTTGCTGGGAGGGTGTTGAACAGCTGTGGACCTCTGATGTTCAGACAGTGTTCTCTGATTGTGCCTATGGCACCTCTACTCCTCACTGGACCTCTGATGTTCAGACAGTGTTCTCTGATTGTGCCTATGGCACCTCTACTCCTGACTGGTTCTATTCTGCACTTCCTTCCGTATCCACCATATATGGTGCAAATGGTGATATGATTGATGAATGTCAGGTCGTCAGACATCATTGTTCCTAGATGTTTTACATGTTGTTCTCCTGCTATGGTTGTGTCTGTGTCCTGTATCCCGGCTGCTTCCTGGGGAAGTGTAACAAAAAGGAGGCCTGGTCGAGGACCGGGCCGCGGGGACGCTAAACCCCGAAAATCATCTCAAGATAACCTCAAGAAGAAATCCTGTGTTTCGTTTATGTTCTTAATTTCTACCATACGTCAGTACCTGCAACTTGTCACTATTAAACATCACGTTCAGTAAGTGATAAGTGCCCAATCAAAGACTATTAATACCTGCCTGTAGTTTTTCAGTGTCTTCTACAGAGCATATTTTCATGCTTTTTGTATCAGCAAAGGATGATACGAAGCTGTGACTTGTATTTTTGTCTATATCAGAGATTAGAAGGAGAAATAGCAGCGGTGCAAGGACTTTGCCCTGGGGTACAGAGCAGTGGTGCAAGGACTGTGCCCTGGGGTACAGAACAGCGGTGCAAGGACTGTGCCCTGGGGTACAGAGCAGCGGTGCAAGGACTGTACCCTGGGGTACAGAGCCTTTCACTGCTCTTGGGCTTGATCTTATATGATAGACTGTTACTCTTTGCATTCTGTGACAATGTTGAAAATCCAACGCCCCACAATACCCGTTATTCCTATTAATCTCATGTTATGGGCTATCACTCCATGGTCACATTTGTCGAATTCCTTTGCAAAATCTGTGTATAAAACATCTGAATTTTGCCTTTCTTCTAATACATTTTGTCAAAGAGGTCGAGTAATTTTTTAATGTATTATCTTCCTGCTCTAAATGTATGTTGGTTGATCTGGGGGTTTGAAGGTCACTGTTCTCCATGAAACTGGATATTTAATCCCTAACCACACTTATAAAACTTTCATTGTGTGAGATGTTAAGTGCTACTAGTCAATGTTCTTTTGTGCTTTACTACCTCCCTTGTGCAGTGGAGGAAGAGGGAGAACGGCCTATTGACATAGCTCGGGTGCAGGGGGGAGTTGTGTAAAACCCTGGTTTGTGTCTCGGAGAGGCTGCAGGATCCAGTAAGTTCAATAGAACTTCGGTTTCAACTCTTTTTACCCTGTCGTAGCTCAGTCGATTAAGGCAGTGTCTGGGATGCTCCCGGACGCAGGTTCGAATCCTCGTCACGGCCCTTGTGGATTTGTTCTTTTTCTTCTATATTACAGTAAACGTCTCGTGCTACTGGTACTTTGCTTTTCTGTATAAATATTATATCCCAGGAGTCAGGACCTGGGGCTGAGTGCATGGGCATGTTGTCAGTTTCATCCCAGGAGTCAGGACCTGGGGCTGAGTGCATGGGCATGTTGTCAGTTTCATCCCAGGAGTCAGGACCTGGGGCTGAGTGCATGGGCATGTTGTCAGTTTCATCCCAGGAGTCAGGACCTGGGGCTGAGTGCATGTTGTCAGTTTCATCCCAGGAGTCAGGACCTGGGGCTGAGTGCATGGGCATGTTGTCAGTTTCATCCCAGGAGTCAGGACCTGGGGCTGAGTGCATGGGCATGTTGTCAGTTTCATCCCAGGAGTCAGGACCTGGGGCTGAGTGCATGGGCATGTTGTCAGTTTCATCCCAGGAGTCAGGACCTGGGGCTGAGTGCATGTTGTCAGTTTCATCCCAGGAGTCAGGACCTGGGGCTGAGTGCATGGGCATGTTGTCAGTTTCATCCCAGGAGTCAGGACCTGGGGCTGAGTGCATGGGCATGTTGTCAGTTTCATCCCAGGAGTCAGGACCTGGGGCTGAGTGCATGGGCATCTTGTCAGTTTCATCCCAGGAGTCAGGACCTGGGGCTGAGTGCATGGGCATCTTGTCAGTTTCATCCCAGGAGTCAGGACCTGGGGCTGAGTGCATGGGCATCTTGTCAGTTTCATCCCAGGAGTCAGGACCTGGGGCTGAGTGCATGGGCATGTTGTCAGTTTCTATTTCTTAGTGTTGTGTTGGTATTGATATCAGTTATATTGGTTGCGTTTTGGATATCGTTTATGATATCGTTTTTTCTTCCGTGTCAACACAACCTACCTTTACACCTGCCTCACCGGCCAACATCACAGACTGTCTCACCTGTCAAAGAGAAAAGAAAATTCTTTAGCCTGTGGAACATGGCGTTATGTTATCTACTGAAACCTCTTTTACAATTTGTTCTTAACGAACACTGAACAATGTTCTGACAAAAAACACACAATGC
The DNA here is from genome assembly GCF_040958095.1 of Procambarus clarkii. Classification (NCBI taxonomy): domain Eukaryota; kingdom Metazoa; phylum Arthropoda; class Malacostraca; order Decapoda; family Cambaridae; genus Procambarus; species Procambarus clarkii. The sequence goes on from NC_091201.1 coordinate 1,504,312, forward strand.
GCTACACAATTAACTACTTCTGACATAATATTTATATTGCGAATTTCCAAAATTCAAGTCTTTTATATGTTTGATCTATATACAGGATGTATTACAGCCTTTACAAGGAATTTTGTAAATGACACAGGTATCACGACGAGGCTATTTCTGAAAAACAATTTCTCAATTGTATTTTCGTAAACACCGCATAGATAAAACATTTCAAGGCCTTTACAATATTTTCAAACCCAGAGAAATATGTTAAGGATAAAAAAAATTGTATAGCATTTTCTACATGATAATTTTGGTGTAAAATCTACGTTGAAAGTGATCCTTCAAAATAGTACACACATTACCAGAACAAAAGTGGACTTTGTCAAGAGGAAATTAGAAGTTTCCTACAGGAATTGACGGAGCAACCAGGTTGTTGGGGGTGTGCGGGGGTCTGCCAGGTGCTCCAAGCAACAGTCTGTTAGATCAAGTTTTCACCAGACAAGCAGGGCTTGGGGAGTAGAACAACTCCCAGAAGTTCCTCCAAGCACACTTCACACACACTCCAGGCACACACACACTCCAGGCACGCACACACACACTCCAACACACACACTCCACACACACACTCCAACACACACACCCCAGACACACTCCAGACACACTCCAGACACACTCCAGACACACTCCAGACACACTCCAGACTACAATAGTACACGTATGCACTATACAATAGTACACGTATGCACTATACAATAGTACACGTATGCACTATACAATAGTACACGTATGCACTATACAATAGTACACGTATGCACTATACAATAGTACACGTATGCACTATACAATAGTACACGTATGCACTATACAATAGTACACGTATGCACTATACAATAGTACACGTATGCACTATACAATAGTACACGTATGCACTATACAATAGTACACGTATGCACTATACAATAGTACACGTATGCACTATACAATAGTACACGTATGCACTATACAATAGTACACGTATGCACTATACAATAGTACACGTATGCACTATACAATAGTACACGTATGCACTATACAATAGTACACGTATGCACTATACAATAGTACACGTATGCACTATACAATAGTACACGTATGCACTATACAATAGTACACGTATGCACTATACAATAGTACACGTATGCACTATACAATAGTACACGTATGCACTATACAATAGTACACGTATGCACTATACAATAGTACACGTATGCACTATACAATAGTACACGTATGCACTATACAATAGTACACGTATGCACTATACAATAGTACACGTATGCACTATACAATAGTACACGTATGCACTATACAATAGTACACGTATGCACTATACAATAGTACACGTATGCACTATACAATAGTACACGTATGCACTATACAATAGTACACGTATGCACTATACAATAGTACACGTATGCACTATACAATAGTACACGTATGCACTATACAATAGTACACGTATGCACTATACAATAGTACACGTATGCACTATACAATAGTACACGTATGCACTATACAATAGTACACGTATGCACTATACAATAGTACACGTATGCACTATACAATAGTACACGTATGCACTATACAATAGTACACGTATGCACTATACAATAGTACACGTATGCACTATACAATAGTACACGTATGCACTATACAATAGTACACGTATGCACTATACAATAGTACACGTATGCACTATACAATAGTACACGTATGCACTATACAATAGTACACGTATGCACTATACAATAGTACACGTATGCACTATACAATAGTACACGTATGCACTATACAATAGTACACGTATGCACTATACAATAGTACACGTATGCACTATACAATAGTACACGTATGCACTATACAATAGTACACGTATGCACTATACAATAGTACACGTATGCACTATACAATAGTACACGTATGCACTATACAATAGTACACGTATGCACTATACAATAGTACACGTATGCACTATACAATAGTACACGTATGCACTATACAATAGTACACGTATGCACTATACAATAGTACACGTATGCACTATACAATAGTACACGTATGCACTATACAATAGTACACGTATGCACTATACAATAGTACACGTATGCACTATACAATAGTACTCATATGCACTATACAATAGTACACATATGTACTATACAATAGTACACATATGTAGTATAGTCAGGCCTAAGATTGCAATCATTTGGACTCGGATTTCTCACACTAGATCAGGATAGGTCAGTCAGGATAGATTATTTAAATCATAATATTTAGTCCCTCCCCCCCGCCACTCTCCAGGGGGTGGGGGGGGGGGTTAGGCCGGGGCTGAGCTTACCACAACAGCTTCCTGCACCAGTACGGTAACCTCGTGTTTGCCTTCCATCTCCTGGCTGGTGGATAATCCTGTTTATCCACTGGGATTACCAGCTTAAATTTCCATGCACGATAATATTTTCTATTTCAAACTTGCCTGCCAGGGGAGGGGGGGGAGGGCGAGAGGGAGACAGACAGAGACAGAATGAGAGAGGGAGAGACAGAGTTCTTAAGAACATAAGAACATAAGAACAAAGGCAACTGCAAAAGGCCTATTGGCCCATACGAGGCAGCTCCTATTTATAACCACCCAATCCCACTCATATACTTGTCCAACCCGCGCTTGAAACAATCGAGGGACACCACCTCCAGTACGTTACGCGGTAATTGGTTCCACAAATCAACAACCCTGTTACTGAACCAGTATTTACCCAAATCTTTCCTAAATCTAAACTTATCCAATTTATACCCATTGTTTCGTGTTCTGTCGTTTGTTGATACTTTTAATACCCTATTAATATCCCCTTTGTTATGTCCATTCACCCACTTGTAAACCTCTATCATGTCACCCCTAACTCTTCGCCATTCCAGTGAATGCAACTTAAGCTTTGTTAATCTTTCTTCATATGAAAGATTTCTAATTTGGGGAATTAACTTAGTCATCCTACGCTGGACACGTTCAAGTGAATTTATATCCAAGAACTATCTTAGCAAGAACTTTTTCAGTGTGGGAGTAGTTAACGGATGGAATGCATTAGGCAGTGATGTGGTGGAGGCTGACTCCATACACAGTTTTAAATGTAGATATGATAGAGCCCAGTAGGCTCAGGAACCTGTACACCAGTTGATTGACAGTTGAGAGGCGGGACCAAAGAGCCAAAGCTCAATCTCCGCAAGCACACCCAGGTAAGTACACACACACCATTAATCATTAAACTACACACACACACACCAAACCCCCCCCCCCCTCTCCAAAGACCTAAAAAAAGGTATCCTTGGAAGTGGGTACTAATTGGTGGGGGGGGGGGGGGAGGGTGTATAAAGGGAGCATGTGACGGGTCTGGAGAGATAATAATACACATGTGTATGGGAAGTGTGTGTCGACCAGTGTGGTCGACAGCCGTGGTAGAGGCAGTGTGTGTCGCCCAGACTGGTCGACAGCTGTGGTAGAGGCAGTGTGTGTCGCCCAGACTGGTCGACAGCTGTGGTAGAGGCAGCGTGTGTCGCCCAGACTGGTCGACAGCTGTGGTAGAGGCAGCGTGTGTCGCCCAGACTGGTCGACAGCTGTGGTAGAGGCAGCGTGTGTCGACCAGTGTGGTCGAGAGGACACCATATACAGGGGTTACCATGACAACCAGGTTCACGTATTATAATATATATATTACCTTGAGGTTAGGTTATCTTGAGATGATTTCGGGGCTTTAGTGTCCCCACGGCCCGGTCCTCGACCAGGCCTCCACCCCCAGGAAGCAGCCCGTGACAGCTGACTAACTCCCAGGTACCTATTTACTGCTAGGTAACAGGGGCATTCAGGGTGAAAGAAACTTTGCCCATTTGTTTGTGCCTCGTGCGGGAATCGAACCCGCGCCACAGAATTACGAGTCCTGCGCGCTATCCACCAGGCTACGAGGCCCCTTTAAACCTTGAGGTGATTTCCAGACTCAGCGACCCCGCGGCCCGGTCTCAACCAGGTATCCTGTTAGGTCGTCTGGTCAACCAGGCTGTTGGAGGCGGCTGCTCGCAGCCTGACGTATGAGTCAAATACCTGGTTGATCAGGTATCCTTTGGAGGTGTTCGTCAACAATATATATATATATATATATATATGCAGAATAACCACATATGAAAAATAGAAAATGCTTAACGCGTTTTCGGCTAATTCGCCTTCATCAGAGCAAAGTAGAATGAGGATAAGATTGCTGATCAGACCTTTATATCCGCCTGGGCAGATCACCTGACCACCAAAAATAAGTGGAGGAAAGGAATTATAAGAAAGAAGGTAATTGCAGAAGGCCTATTGGCCCATACAAGGCAGCTCCTATTAATATCTCCAAGTGCTATACGTGTTTAAATGATTGCTATATTGTTTTGACGTGCAATCATTTAAACACGTATAGCACTTGGAGATATTAATAGGAGCTGCCTTGTATGGGCCAATAGGCCTTCTGCAATTACCTTCTTTCTTATAATTCCTTTCCTCCACTTATTTTTGGTGGTCAGGTGATCTGCCCAGGCGGATATAAAGGTCTGATCAGCAATCTTATCCTCATTCTACTTTGCTCTGATGAAGGCGAATTAGCCGAAAACGCGTTAAGCATTTTCTATTTTTCATATGTGGTTATTCTGCATACTTGGATCAGTGTTTTTGTGATCATTGCTGCATATATATATATATATATATATATATATATATATATATATATATATATATATATATATATATTATATATATTACAATATATATATATTACATATAATAATATATATTCAATATATTACAACATATTCCTCACCGCTGAACACCCCCGGTAAAGGTTTTTATGTATGAGGTAAAAAAAACATTTTTTTTTTCTAATATCTGTCGGACATTGGCATGTATTATTTCATGTATATACATCTTGTTTATCCATCTTGAACACGTTTCATAAGGAACAATATCAAATGCTTTTTGGCAGTCTAGAAAAACGCAATCTACCCAGCCTTCTCACCCCCCCCCCACGAGGTAGTTAACAACTTGAATGCATAAGAACATAAGAACAAAGGTAACTGCAGAAGGCCCATTGGCCCATACGAGGCAGCTGCTATTGGTCCATACGAGGCAGCTCCTATTGGTCCATACGAGGCAGCTCCTATCTATAACCACCCAATCCCACTCATATACTTGTCCAACCCACGCTTGAAACAATCGAGGGACCCCACCTCCAGTTAACAACTTGAATGCATGTGGTGTACACCAGTTGACTGAGGGTGGAGAGGCGGGACCAGAGAGCCAGAGCTCAACACCCCTGAGCACCAGGAAATAACGGCCCATCTCCCCTGGCAACGAGGCCGCTAACGGGCTCACCAAAGGTCACCCAAACAGGAAAAACACTAACGGCGCGCATTGACTTTCTTCTTTCAAGGAAAAACAGTATTTCTCAATGCAAGCAAAACTTGCTTTGCCTGCAACCGTGAATTGTTGCAAGGGGGGGGGGGCTGCAACACCAGGGTGGGGGGGGGCGCCTGCAACACCAGGGGGGGGCGCCTGCAACACCAGGGGGGCTGCACACAGGGGGGGGGGCGCCTGCAACACCAGGGGGGGCGCCTGCAACACCAGGGGGGGCGCCTGCAACACCAGGGGGGGCGCCTGCAACACCAGGGGGGCGCCTGCAACACCAGGGGGGGGCGCCTGCAACACCAGGGGGGCGCCTGCAACACCTAGGGGGGGGGCGCCTGCAACACCAGGGGGGGGGCGCCTGCAACACCAGGGGGGGCGCCTGCAACACCAGGGGGGGCGCCTGCAACACCAGGGGGGGGCTGCAACACCAGGGGGGGCGCCTGCAACACCAGGGGGGGCGCCTGCAACACCAGGGGGGGCGCCTGCAATACCAGGGGGGGCTGCAACACCAGGGGGGGGGCGCCTGCAACACCAGGGGGGGGGCGCCTGCAACACCAGGGGGGGCGCCTGCAACACCAGGGGGGGCGCCTGCAACACCAGGGGGGGCGCCTGCAACACCAGGGGGGGGCGCCTGCAACACCAGGGGGGGGCGCCTGCAACACCAGGGGGGGGGGCGCCTGCAACACCAGGGGGGGGCGCCTGCAACACCAGGGGGGGGGGCGCCTGCAACACCAGGGGGGGGGCGCCTGCAACACCAGGGGGGGGGGCGGGGGGGGGGGCTTGAGTCATAGTGAACTTAATGGCCATGTTCAATGTGTTCATCCTCAGCCGCCTGCCGCAAGCACCAATAGTTTACTTGATCAGACTATCGACCAGCCTTGGCTAGAACCCGGGAGGCAGGCACTGTGACAACCCCCCCCCCCCCCTTCCCGGGAACAAACTGGAGGATGGTAGTGGTCTTAGTGTACCAGTCTACCAGACTACCAGTCTACCAGACTACCAGACGACCAGTCTACCAGTCTACCAGACTACCAGTCTACCAGACTACCAGTCTACCAGACTACCAGTCTACCAGACTACCAGTCTACCAGACGTCTGCATGACTCCTTGCATCGTGCAAGAATCCCTTTCAACAGCCATCAACATCTTCAGCCTATTGGGAGACAATGTGTTTGCTGCCGAGATGGTTGGGTTGTTACTGCGTTACTTGGCGGTAATGTTGGCTGTTGGTGCGTTACTGTAGTTAGTGCGCAAGTAGCAACAGGGTGGTGCAAGTAGCAACAGGGGAGGTGCAAGTAGCAACAGGGTGGTGCAAGTAGCAACAGGGGAGGTGCAAGTAGCAACAGGGGAGGTGCAAGTAGCAACAGGGTGGTGCAAGTAGCAACAGGGAGGTGCAAGTAGCAACAGGGTGGTGCAAGTAGCAACAGGGTGGTGCAAGTAGCAACAGGGGTGGTGCAAGTAGCAACAGGGGAGGTGCAAGTAGCAACAGGGGAGGTGCAAGTAGCAACAGGGGAGGTGCAAGTAGCAACAGGGGAGGTGCAAGTAGCAACAGGGGAGGTGCAAGTAGCAACAGGGGAGGTGCAAGTAGCAACAGGGGAGGTGCAAGTAGCAACAGGGGAGGTGCAAGTAGCAACAGGGGAGGTGCAAGTAGCAACAGGGGAGGTGCAAGTAGCAACAGGGGAGGTGCAAGTAGCAACAGGGGAGGTGCAAGTATCAACAGGGGAGGTGCAAGTAGCAACAGGGGAGGTGCAAGTAGCAACAGGGGAGGTGCAAGTAGCAACAGGGGAGGTGCAAGTAGCAACAGGGGAGGTGCAAGTAGCAACAGGGGAGGTGCAAGTAGCAACAGGGGAGGTGCAAGTAGCAACAGGGAGGTGCAAGTAGCAACAGGGTGGTGCAAGTAGCAACAGGGTGGTGCAAGTAGCAACAGGGAGGTGCAAGTAGCAACAGGGCGGTGCAAGTAGCAACAGGGCAGGTGCAAGTAGCAACAGGGCGGTGCAAGTAGCAACAGGGAGGTGCAAGTAGCAACAGGGAGGTGCAAGTAGCAACAGGGTGGTGCAAGTAGCAACAGGGTGGTGCAAGTAGCAACAGGGTGGTGCAAGTAGCAACAGGGTGGTGCAAGTAGCAACAGGGGAGGTGCAAGTAGCAACAGGGTGGTGCAAGTAGCAACAGGGAGGTGCAAGTAGCAACAGGGGAGGTGCAAGTAGCAACAGGGGAGGTGCAAGTAGCAACAGGGGAGGTGCAAGTAGCAACAGGGGAGGTGCAAGTAGCAACAGGGGAGGTGCAAGTAGCAACAGGGTGGTGCAAGTAGCAACAGGGGAGGTGCAAGTAGCAACAGGGGAGGTGCAAGTAGCAACAGGGAGGTGCAAGTAGCAACAGGGGAGGTGCAAGTAGCAACAGGGTGGTGCAAGTAGCAACAGGGGAGGTGCAAGTAGCAACAGGGGAGGTGCAAGTAGCAACAGGGGAGGTGCAAGTAGCAACAGGGGAGGTGCAAGTAGCAACAGGGGAGGTGCAAGTAGCAACAGGGGAGGTGCAAGTAGCAACAGGGGAGGTGCAAGTAGCAACAGGGTGGTGCAAGTAGCAACAGGGAGGTGCAAGTAGCAACAGGGAGGTGCAAGTAGCAACAGGGTGGTGCAAGTAGCAACAGGGGAGGTGCAAGTAGCAACAGGGGAGGTGCAAGTAGCAACAGGGTGGTGCAAGTAGCAACAGGGAGGTGCAAGTAGCAACAGGGTAGGTGCAAGTAGCAACAGGGAGGTGCAAGTAGCAACAGGGAGGTGCAAGTAGCAACAGGGAGGTGCAAGTAGCAACAGGGAGGTGCAAGTAGCAACAGGGTAGGTGCAAGTAGCAACAGGGAGGTGCAAGTAGCAACAGGGAGGTGCAAGTAGCAACAGGGTGGTGCAAGTAGCAACAGGGTGGTGCAAGTAGCAACAGGGAGGTGCAAGTAGCAACAGGGAGGTGCAAGTAGCAACAGGGTGGTGCAAGTAGCAACAGGGAGGTGCAAGTAGCAACAGGGTGGTGCAAGTAGCAACAGGGTGGTGCAAGTAGCAACAGGGAGGTGCAAGTAGCAACAGGGAGGTGCAAGTAGCAACAGGGAGGTGCAAGTAGCAACAGGGATGGTGCAAGTAGCAACAGGGAGGTGCAAGTAGCAACAGGGAGGTGCAAGTAGCAACAGGGTGGTGCAAGTAGCGAACAGGGAGGTGCAA
>NC_091201.1:1513436-1525936 GCF_040958095.1 Procambarus clarkii
CGGCCAGTTATGTCCCTTATGTGTAGTGGAAGCGTGTTGAACAGCCTTGGGCCTCTGATGTTGATAGTTCTCTCTCAAAGTACCTGTTGCACCTCTGCTCTCCAACGGGGGTATTCTGCACATCCTGCCATGTCTTCTGGTCTCATATGGTGTTATTTCTGTGTGCAGGTTTGGGACCAGCCCCTCTAATATTTTCCACGTGTAAATTATTATGTATCTCTCCCGCCTGCGCTCAAGAGAATACAGATTGAAAAATGTTAAGCATGCCCAATAATTTGGTGTAGTGAGTGGATAGTGAGAGGAGGAGTGGTTATCTGGTCCGTGTGGTGGACAAGTGGTAGTGTCTGGTTGGCTGTGGTTCTTAACCTGAGACGGACGGTAATATAAGGCCATCCTTAATGATATCTCTTACACTGGCGAACCTTGAGATGGCTCGGAGCGGCCCTGTGGTAGTGGAGGAGCGGCCCTGTGGTAGTGGTGGAGCGGCCCTGTGGTAGTGGTGGAGCGGCCCTGTGGTAGTGGTGGAGCGGCCCTGTGGTAGTGGTGGAGCGGCCCTGTGGTAGTGGTGGAGCGGCCCTGTGGTAGTGGAGGAGCACTGTGGTAGTGGTGGAGCGGCACTGTGGTAGTGGTGGAGCGGCACTGTGGTAGTGGTGGAGCGGCACTGTGGTAGTGGTGGAGCGGCACTGTGGTAGTGGTGGAGCGGCACTGTGGTAGTGGTGGAGCGGCACTGTGGTAGTGGTGGAGCGGCACTGTGGTAGTGGTGGAGCGGCACTGTGGTAGTGGTGGAGCGGCACTGTGGTAGTGGTGGAGCGGCACTGTGGTAGTGGTGGAGCACTGTGGTAGTGGAGGAGCGGCACTGTGGTAGTGGAGGAGCGGCACTGTGGTAGTGGTGGAGCGGCACTGTGGTAGTGGTGGAGCGGCACTGTGGTAGTGGAGGAGCACTGTGGTAGTGGTGGAGCGGCACTGTGGTAGTGGAGGAGCGGCACTGTGGTAGTGGTGGAGCGGCCCTGTGGTAGTGGAGGAGCGGCCCTGTGGTAGTGGAGGAGCGGCCCTGTGGTAGTGGAGGAGCGGCCCTGTGGTAGTGGAGGAGCGGCCCTGTGGTAGTGGTGGAGCGGCCCTGTGGTAGTGGAGGAGCACTGTGGTAGTGGTGGAGCGGCACTGTGGTAGTGGTGGAGCGGCACTGTGGTAGTGGTGGAGCGGCACTGTGGTAGTGGTGGAGCGGCACTGTGGTAGTGGTGGAGCGGCACTGTGGTAGTGGTGGAGCGGCACTGTGGTAGTGGTGGAGCGGCACTGTGGTAGTGGTGGAGCACTGTGGTAGTGGTGGAGCACTGTGGTAGTGGGGGAGCACTGTGGTAGTGGTGGAGCGGCACTGTGGTAGTGGTGGAGCGGCACTGTGGTAGTGGTGGAGCGGCACTGTGGTAGTGGTGGAGCGGCACTGTGGTAGTGGTGGAGCACTGTGGTAGTGGGGGAGCACTGTGGTAGTGGTGGAGCGGCACTGTGGTAGTGGTGGAGCGGCACTGTGGTAGTGGTGGAGCACTGTGGTAGTGGTGGAGCACTGTGGTAGTGGTGGAGCACTGTGGTAGTGGAGGAGCACTGTGGTAGTGGTGGAGCACTGTGGTAGTGGGGGAGCACTGTGGTAGTGGTGGAGCGGCACTGTGGTAGTGGTGGAGCGGCACTGTGGTAGTGGTGGAGCACTGTGGTAGTGGTGGAGCACTGTGGTAGTGGAGGAGCACTGTGGTAGTGGTGGAGCACTGTGGTAGTGGGGGAGCACTGTGGTAGTGGTGGAGCGGCACTGTGGTAGTGGTGGAGCGGCACTGTGGTAGTGGTGGAGCACTGTGGTAGTGGTGGAGCACTGTGGTAGTGGTGGAGCGGCACTGTGGTAGTGGTGGAGCACTGTGGTAGTGGTGGAGCACTGTGGTAGTGGTGGAGCACTGTGGTAGTGGTGGAGCACTGTGGTAGTGGTGGAGCGGCACTGTGGTAGTGGTGGAGCACTGTGGTAGTGGTGGAGCGGCACTGTGGTAGTGGTGGAGCGGCCCTGTGGTAGTGGAGGAGCGGCCCTGTGGTAGTGGAGGAGCGGCCCTGTGGTAGTGGTGGAGCGGCCCTGTGGTAGTGGAGGAGCACTGTGGTAGTGGTGGAGCGGCACTGTGGTAGTGGAGGAGCGGCACTGGTAGTGGGGGGGGGACAATTACCACCTCTACCACCGTAACCCCCACATCCCTGTATGACACAGATCTACCTCTACCACCGTAACCCCCACATCCCTGTATGACACAGATCTACCTCTACCACCGTAACCCCCACATCCCTGTATGACACAGATCTACCTTTACCACCGTAACCCCCACATCCCTGTATGACACAGATCTACCTCTACCACCGTAACCACCACATCCCTGTATGACACAGATCTACCTCTACCACCGTAACCCCCACATCCCTGTATGACACAGATCTACCTCTACCACCGTAACCACCACATCCCTGTATGACACAGATCTACTCATAGAAGGAACGCAACAGGCAAAAGATCTGGGAGTAATGATGTCTGACCTCCTGACATTTAGTGAACATAACCTAGCAAATATATGTACTGATATATTCTAAATATATATTCTAAAAAAAAAAGGGCCGGACCAACCGGGCTGTGGTGGGTATGTGGGCCTGCGGGCCGCTCCAAGCAACAGCCTGGTGGACCAACCGGGCTGTGGTGGGTATGTGGGCCTGCGGGCCGCTCCAAGCAACAGCCTGGTGGACCAACCGGGCTGTGGTGGGTATGTGGGCCTGCGGGCCGCTCCAAGCAACAGCCTGGTGGACCAACCAGGCTGTGGTGGGTATGTGGGCCTGCGGGCCGCTCCAAGCAACAGCCTGGTGGACCAACCGGGCTGTGGTGGGTATGTGGGCCTGCGGGCCGCTCCAAGCAACAGCCTGGTGGACCAACCGGGCTGTGGTGGGTATGTGGGCCTGCGGGCCGCTCCAAGCAACAGCCTGGTGGACCAACCAGGCTGTGGTGGGTATGTGGGCCTGCGGGCCGCTCCAAGCAACAGCCTGGTGGACCAACCGGGCTGTGGTGGGTATGTGGGCCTGCGGGCCGCTCCAAGCAACAGCCTGGTGGACCAACCGGGCTGTGGTGGGTATGTGGACCTGCGGGCCGCTCCAAGCAACAGCCTGGTGGACCAACCGGGCTGTGGTGGGTATGTGGGCCTGCGGGCCGCTCCAAGCAACAGCCTGGTGGACCAACCAGGCTGTGGTGGGTATGTGGACCTGCGGGCCGCTCCAAGCAACAGCCTGGTGGACCAACCGGGCTGTGGTGGGTATGTGGGACTGCGGGCCGCTCCAAGCAACAGCCTGGTGGACCAACCGGGCTGTGGTGGGTATGTGGGCCTGCGGGCCGCTCCAAGCAACAGCCTGGTGGACCAACCGGGCTGTGGTGGGTATGTGGGCCTGCGGGCCGCTCCAAGCAACAGCCTGGTGGACCAACCGGGCTGTGGTGGGTATGTGGGCCTGCGGGCCGCTCCAAGCAACAGCCTGGTGGACCAACCAGGCTGTGGTGGGTATGTGGGCCTGCGGGCCGCTCCAAGCAACAGCCTGGTGGACCAACCGGGCTGTGGTGGGTATGTGGGCCTGCGGGCCGCTCCAAGCAACAGCCTGGTGGACCAACCGGGCTGTGGTGGGTATGTGGACCTGCGGGCCGCTCCAAGCAACAGCCTGGTGGACCAACCGGGCTGTGGTGGGTATGTGGGCCTGCGGGCCGCTCCAAGCAACAGCCTGGTGGACCAACCAGGCTGTGGTGGGTATGTGGACCTGCGGGCCGCTCCAAGCAACAGCCTGGTGGACCAACCGGGCTGTGGTGGGTATGTGGGACTGCGGGCCGCTCCAAGCAACAGCCTGGTGGACCAACCGGGCTGTGGTGGGTATGTGGGCCTGCGGGCCGCTCCAAGCAACAGCCTGGTGGACCAACCGGGCTGTGGTGGGTATGTGGGCCTGCGGGCCGCTCCAAGCAACAGCCTGGTGGACCAACCGGGCTGTGGTGGGTATGTGGGCCTGCGGGCCGCTCCAAGCAACAGCCTGGTGGACCAACCGGGCTGTGGTGGGTATGTGGGCCTGCGGGCCGCTCCAAGCAACAGCCTGGTGGACCAACCGGGCTGTGGTGGGTATGTGGGCCTGCGGGCCGCTCCAAGCAACAGCCTGGTGGACCAACCGGGCTGTGGTGGGTATGTGGGCCTGCGGGCCGCTCCAAGCCACAGCCTGGTGGACCAACCGGGCTGTGGTGGGTATGTGGGCCTGCGGGCCGCTCCAAGCAACAGCCTGGTGGACCAACCGGGCTGTGGTGGGTGTGTGGGCCTGCGGGCCGCTCCAAGCAACAGCCTGGTGGACCAACCGGGCTGTGGTGGGTATGTGGGCCTGCGGGCCGCTCCCAGCAACAGCCTGGTGGACCAACCGGGCTGTGGTGGGTATGTGGGCCTGCGGGCCGCTCCAAGCAACAGCCTGGTGGACCAACCGGGCTGTGGTGGGTATGTGGGCCTGCGGGCCGCTCCAAGCAACAGCCTGGTGGACCAACCGGGCTGTGGTGGGTATGTGGGCCTGCGGGCCGCTCCAAGCAACAGCCTGGTGGACCAACCGGGCTGTGGTGGGTATGTGGGCCTGCGGGCCGCTCCAAGCAACAGCCTGGTGGACCAACCGGGCTGTGGTGGGTATGTGGGCCTGCGGGCCGCTCCAAGCAACAGCCTGGTGGACCAACCGGGCTGTGGTGGGTATGTGGGCCTGCGGGCCGCTCCAAGCCACAGCCTGGTGGACCAACCGGGCTGTGGTGGGTATGTGGGCCTGCGGGCCGCTCCAAGCAACAGCCTGGTGGACCAACCGGGCTGTGGTGGGTGTGTGGGCCTGCGGGCCGCTCCAAGCAACAGCCTGGTGGACCAACCGGGCTGTGGTGGGTATGTGGGCCTGCGGGCCGCTCCCAGCAACAGCCTGGTGGACCAACCGGGCTGTGGTGGGTATGTGGGCCTGCGGGCCGCTCCAAGCAACAGCCTGGTGGATCAAACTCTCACAAATCAGGCCGGTCTTGGGGAGCAGAAGAACTCCCAGAACCCCGTCAAGCAGGTTAAATATAGCGGCGGCGGCCAGGACAATGATAGGATGGATTATGAGAACGTTCACATCCAGAGATCCCACAGCAATGTTAATACTATTTAAATCACTTGTGTTGTCCCGTCTTGAGTACTGCTCGGTACTCACTTCCCCCTTCAGAGCAGAAGAGATCTCTGAGTTAGAGGGAATACAGAGAACATATACGGCACGCATAGACACGATAAAACATCTAAACTATTGGGACCGTCTCAAAGCTCTCAAGATGTACTCTCTGGAAAGGAGACGAGAAAGGTATCAAATAATATATACATGGAAGATACTGGAGGGCCAGGTCCCAAATTTGCACAGTAGAATAACAACATACTGGAGCGAAAGGTACGGAAGGAAATGCAGAATAGAACCAGTGAAGAGTAGAGGTGCCATAGGCGCAATCAGAGAACACTGTCTGAACATCAGAGGTCCACAGCTGTTCAACACCCTCCCAGCAAGCATTAGAAATATTGCTGGAACAAAGGTGGATGTATTCAAGAAGTAATTAAACCAGTTTTTACAAGAAGTGTTGGCTACCTGCCGAACACGACGCACCACACACACATGTTACTCTGCGAGAGATGGCGTGAAGTAGCCTTGATTGGACCAGTCACACATTCCTCACCCTCATAATTAATACATTTATAGCTTTCCGTTTGCGCTTTAACTTGATAACTTTAGCCTTTATAGCTGGTGGTGAGAATGGCTCGCACGCTGAAAGTGTAGTTGAGTAAGGAAGTTAGCTCTCTAAAAGTGGCTCCTGGCAGCGGCCTCTTGGAAATACAAGGAGGCGTTGGAGATCTTAAGTGGCACTCAAGTCAAAGATGCTTGGTATAGATGGCAGGGGGTTTGTTTAATGAGTTTTTAAGTGGGTTACGAAAGAGCGAGGCTGGGGTCGTTCTCAATATAACCCGTGGGATGTGTACTGGGTATTTTGACCTCTGTTAGTCTGTGCTGCTTATGTAACACGGGGGGGGGGGGGGGGGGGGGGGGGGGGGGTGTTCTTGTGTGGTGGGGAGTGGCTGGGGGCACCTGCGTGTACCCTGGGAGGGCTGGCTCTCTGTCTGTCTCTCTCTGTCTCTCTGTCTGTCTCTGTCTGTCTCTGTCTCTCTCTGTCTGTCTGTCTGTCTCTGTCTCTGTCTGTCTGTCTGTCTCTGTCTCTGTCTGTCTGTCTCTCTCTGTCTGTCTGTCTGTCTCTCTCTGTCTCTCTCTGTCTCTCTCTGTCTCTCTCTGTCTCTGTCTCTCTCTGTCTCTCTCTGTCTCTCTCTCTCTCTCTCTCTCTCTCTCTGTCTCTCTCTCTCTCTCTCTCTCTCTCTCTCTCTCTCTCTCTCTGTCTCTCTCTCTCTCTCTCTCTCTGTCTCTCTCTCTGTCTCTCTCTCTGTCTCTCTCTCTCTCTTACCCTCCCCCCCCCCTCCCCCCTGATCATAGGGTCATCATCAGGTCCGTCTAAGGTCTGACACCCCCCCCCCCCGGTCACTTTAACAACCCTCCGCCCAATGCCTCACATTCCTTACAGTCGACCAACACGTTTTAGTGACAATTGAAGCACCGCAATATTAACGTTTTCTATGCCTCGGCCTCCTTACGTTAGGGGGGTTGGTTGGGTTCGGTCGTGTCTGGTTGGGCAAAACAGTCGGGTTTGTTACGGAGTGGCGAGTACAGAGAACGGCCTAGACAAATAAAGTTTCTATTTCTAAATCTAAATTAGAGAATATAACATTATAATGTTGCATGTTGGTGCTGAGATCTTCTCTTGGGTAAGTGTGGGCTGACTCATCACTGTACTCACGTTCACACGCGCGCGCGCACTCACAAAGGGAAGGTACTCCACTGGATAAGGGAGTACCTAAGCAACAGGAGACAGCGAGTCACTGTGAGGGGTGAGGTCTCAGATTGGCGAGACGTCACCAGTGGAGTCCCGCAGGGGTCAGTCCTTGGACCTATACTGTTTCTGATATATGTAAATGATCTCCCAGAGGGTATAGAACCATTCCTCTCATTGTTTGCTGCTGATGCAAAAATTATGAGGAGGATTAAAACTGAGGATGATAGTATGAGGCTAGAAGATGACCTAGACCAACTGAAGGAATGGTCCAACAAATGGCCATTAAAGTTCAACCCAAGTAAATGTAAGTTAATGAAAGTAGGTGGATGAAACAGGAGGCCAGACGCAAGATATCGAATGGGATATGAAAGCCTTCACGAAACAGAGAGAAAGATCTAGGAGTTGATATCACACCAAACCTGTCTCCTGAAGCCCACATAAAGAGAATAACGTCTGCGGCATATGCGAGGCTGGCTAACATCAGAACAGCGTTCAGGAACCTGTGTAAGGAATCATTCAGAATCTTGTACACCACATATGTAAGACCAATCCTGGAATATGCGGCCCCAGCATGGAGCCCGTACCTTGTCAAGCACAAGACGAAGCTGGAAAAAGTTCAGAAGTGTTGGGGACCTCGTCTGTGGGGCAACAGAAAACGAGGGGCGCACGGGAAGCGTGGGGGTAGGAAGGAGCAGGAGGAGAGAGTAAGTGGGAGTAGAGTAGCCTGAGGAATACTAATATATATACTGAGTAACACTTCCTATCGGCTGCACTTGGTAACACTTTGTTAGTGAACACTGTATTTATATTTAATGTAATATGAGCTGACATATGATGGTTACACCGGAACCAAAGGTGCACTTCCAAGGAAATGCTACACAGGATTAACTACGCTGCCACCATCTGCCTTGTCCATTAACTATATCAAGCAACGAGGCAAGAAAACATTGCTCGACTTGGAGAGTCCTTTTTTTTCTTTAACTGTCATTAATTATGGGACGGTTGTTAGCAAACTATATCCAGAGACTAAGAGGATCCAACAATTGACACAGACGGAAAGTTTAATATGAGTTTATTGAGAACAAATTATGCTATTCACCACTATAACTCCTACTCTAACACTGGCCAATAGTTAAGATATTTAGACATGGAACAAAACCCTCAGAGATCACAGTTTACCTTAAGACCTCTGTCTCTCCCTGGCAGTGTGATGTTCTTCACAGACCCACTCTGGACCCTGGTGTCCCGCACTCACTCCCGCTACCTCTTCTACAGGACCATATATACACCCCCAAAAGGGGGGAGGGGGAGATTTGCTGTTGCTACCTACACCCAAGATGCAAGAGGTCGGGCCACACGTGTACAAACACTCAAGAATTTTTCCATTAAGCTTGTTTGACATTCACCATACACTCTTCAAGAGAGGAGTTATTAATTACATGTGTGACTGACCTCTGACCTGGCTAAAAGGGGGAGATCCATGGGTGTTTCCACATAAGAATCTGGAGTCTAATTCCCTTGCAATGTTTGACAAGAGTATCATGAAATATTACATACTTGAAACTATGCTGACTAAGACTAAGCCAGGAATTTTTAATCAACATACAAGATAATCCAGAGGTCATCTGGGCTGACCTCTTGGAGAAAGCTTCCCTGGGTGATAGCTCATGGGGGGGTGGGGTCATGGGTGTTACAAGGCTAGTCCCAGAACTAAGAGGCATGAGTGAGGAGGGGGTAGGAAAGGCTGAGTGAACTGCACCTCATGTTGCTGGAAGACAGAAAAGCTTGGGTAGACATGATCACCACATACAAAATTCTCAGGGGAATTGACAGGGTAGACAAGTATGGATTATTTAACACGGGTGGTACACGCACAAGGGGACACAGGTGGAAGCTGAGTACCCAAATGAGCCACACAGACATTAGAAAGAATTTATTAATTTTCAGAGTAGTTAGTAAATGGAACGCATTAGGCAGTGATGTGGTGGAGGCTGACTCCATACCCAGTTTCAAGTGTAGATATGATAGAGCCCAGTAGGCTCAGGAATCTGTACACCTGTTGATTGAGAGTTGAGAGGCGGGACCAAAGAGCCAGAGGTCAACCCCCGCAAGCACAACTAGGTGAGCGGACACAAGCCAGACTACACTAACAAGGAAGACCACGTCCAGGTAACTACCCACTCCACGCCGGACATGGATAAATTTGTGCATTTGATTGGAAGGAGGAAGATATCAAGGAGGGATTGGTGGCGCGCTGGCTATGATACGATATCATCTACTCTTGATATCTTGACCTTAAAGCTCCCAGCTAGACTTGTGATCAACCGGGCTATCCGTCAGGATGCCAGCTGCGGCCTCCAACAGCCTGGTTGATGGGGTTCTGGGAGTTCTTCTACTCCCCAAGCCCGGCCCGAGGCCAGACTTGACTTGTGAGAGTTTGGTCCACCAGGCTGTTGCTTGGAGCGGCCCGCAGGCCCACATATCCACCACAGCCCGGTTGGTCCACCGGGCTGTTGCTTGGAGCGGCCCGCAGGCCCACATACCCACAACAGCCCGGTTGGTCCACCAGGCTGTTGCTTGGAGCGGCCCGCAGGCCCACATACCCACCACAGCCCGGTTGGTCCACCAGGCTGTTGCTTGGAGCGGCCCGCAGGCCCACGTACCCACCACAGCCCGGTTGGTCCACCAGGCTGTTGCTTGGAGCGGCCCGCAGGCCCACATACCCACCACAGCCCGGTTGGTCCACCAGGCTGTTGCTTGGAGCGGCCCGCAGGCCCACATACCCACCACAGCCCGGTTGGTCCACCAGGCTGTTGCTTGGAGCGGCCCGCAGGCCCACATACCCACCACAGCCTGGTTGGTCCACCAGGCTGATGCTTGGAGCGGTCCGCAGGCCCACATACCCACCACAGCCCGGTTGGTCCACCAGGCTGTTGCTTGGAGCGGCCCGCAGGCCCACATACCCACAGGCCCTGGGAGTTTTCGAACCCAGGAGAGGTCGGTTAACGAGAATGTTTCCAGTTTTGTTGGTCAAGAATAGGAGGCCTGGCCGGGGACCGGGCCCCGGGGACGCTAAGCCCCGAAATCATCTCAAGGTAACCACTAGTGGATTGGTAGAGCGACGGCCATGCATCGTACAGGCTCGGTGCTCGATCCCCCGAACCTTGGCCCCATACAGTGAGGACAGTGACCTTGGCACCATACAGTGAGGACAGTGACCATGGCACCATACAGTGAGGACAGTGACCCTTGGCCCCATACAGTGAGGACAGTGACCATGGCACCATACAGTGAGGACAGTGACCCTTGGCCCCATACAGTGAGGACAGTGACCCTTGGCCCCATACAGTGAGGACAGTGACCATGGCACCATACAGTGAGGACAGTGACCCTTGGCCCCATACAGTGAGGACAGTGACCATGGCACCATACAGTGAGGACAGTGACCCTTGGCCCCATACAGTGAGGACAGTGACCCTTGGCCCCATACAGTGACGACAGTGACCCTTGGCACCATACAGTGAGGACAGTGACCCATGTCACCATACAGTGAGGACAGTGACCCTTGGCCCCATACAGTGAGGACAGTGACCCTTGGCCCCATACAGTGAGGACAGTGACCCTTGGCACCATACAGTGACGACAGTGACCTTGGCACCATACAGTGACGACAGTGACCTTGGCACCATACAGTGAGGACAGTGACCTTGACACCATACAGTGAGGACAGTGACCTTGACACCATACAGTGAGGACAGTGACCTTGGCACCATACAGTGAGGACAGTGACCTTGGCACCATACAGTGAGGACAGTGACCTTGGCACCATACAGTGAGGACAGTGACCTTGGCACCATACAGTGAGGACAGTGACCTTGGCACCATACAGTGAGGACAGTGACCTTGGCACCATACAGTGAGGACAGTGACCTTGGCACCATACAGTGAGGACAGTGACCTTGGCACCATACAGTGAGGACAGTGACCTTGGCACCATACAGTGAGGACAGTGACCTTGGCACCATACAGTGAGGACAGTGACCTTGGCACCATACAGTGAGGACAGTGACCTTGGCACCATACAGTGAGGACAGTGACCTTGGCACCATACAGTGAGGACAGTGACCTTGGCACCATACAGTGAGGACAGTGACCTTGGCACCATACAGTGAGGACAGTGACCTTGGCACCATACAGTGAGGACAGTGACCTTGGCACCATACAGTGAGGACAGTGACCTTGGCACCATACAGTGAGGACAGTGACCTTGGCACCATACAGTGAGGACAGTGACCTTGGCACCATACAGTGAGGACAGTGACCTTGGCACCATACAGTGAGGACAGTGACCTTGGCACCATACAGTGAGGACAGTGACCTTGGCACCATACAGTGAGGACAGTGACCTTGGCACCATACAGTGAGGACAGTGACCTTGGCACCATACAGTGAGGACTGACCTTGGCACCATACAGTGAGGACAGTGACCTTGGCACCATACAGTGAGGACAGTGACCTTGGCACCATACAGTGAGGACAGTGACCTTGGCACCATACAGTGAGGACAGTGACC
The DNA here is from genome assembly GCF_040958095.1 of Procambarus clarkii. NCBI lineage: Eukaryota > Metazoa > Arthropoda > Malacostraca > Decapoda > Cambaridae > Procambarus > Procambarus clarkii. Next base: position 1,524,950 of record NC_091201.1, read on the forward strand.
TTGGCACCATACAGTGAGGACAGTGACCTTGGCACCATACAGTGAGGACAGTGACCTTGGCACCATACAGTGAGGACAGTGACCTTGGCACCATACAGTGAGGACAGTGACCTTGGCACCATACAGTGAGGACAGTGACCTTGGCACCATACAGTGAGGACAGTGACCTTGGCACCATACAGTGTGGACAGTGACCTTGGCACCATACAGTGAGGACAGTGACCTTGGCACCATACAGTGAGGACAGTGACCTTGGCACCATACAGTGAGGACAGTGACCTTGGCACCATACAGTGAGGACAGTGACCTTGGCACCATACAGTGAGGACAGTGACCTTGGCACCATACAGTGAGGACAGTGACCTTGGCACCATACAGTGAGGACAGTGACCTTGGCACCATACAGTGAGGACAGTGACCTTGGCACCATACAGTGAGGACAGTGACCTTGGCACCATACAGTGAGGACAGTGACCTTGGCACCATACAGTGAGGACAGTGACCTTGGCACCATACAGTGAGGACAGTGACCTTGGCACCATACAGTGAGGAAAGTGACCTTGGCACCATACAGTGAGGACAGTGACCTTGGCACCATACAGTGAGGACAGTGACCTTGGCACCATACAGTGAGGACAGTGACCTTGGCACCATACAGTGAGGACAGTGACCTTGGCACCATACAGTGTGGACAGTGACCTTGGCACCATACAGTGAGGACAGTGACCTTGGCACCATACAGTGAGGACAGTGACCCTTGGCCCCATACAGTGAGGACAGTGACCCTTGGCCCCATACAGTGAGGACAGTGACCCATGGCATCATACAGTGAGGACAGTGACCCATGGCATCATACAGTGAGGACAGTGACCATGGCACCATACAGTGAGGACAGTGACCCATGGCACCATACAGTGAGGACAGTGACCTTGGCACCATACAGTGAGGACAGTGACCATGGCACCATACAGTGAGGACAGTGACCCT